>NC_041377.1:14795957-14838457 GCF_900634415.1 Cottoperca gobio
AAATTAAGATATAAATCATGCAGTGAATTCAATTAAGTTATTCAAAAGCACAATTCAAAGTGATGCAGTCATGTTTAACACAAAGAAGGGTTTCTGCCCTCACCAGAGCAAAATATAGAATTGGGCTTTTTTTCTACACGGATACAGATTGAGCCAATTTCCTCCACTGTAATTACAGGGCACAAAGACATCACATCTCCTCTGTAAGGTGCATTCGAATTTCCTGGCTGTACATGGGCAGGTCAGAGCATCAGAATTGCTCACATGGTGCTCTTCAATAGCACATCTATTTTTACGTACACAAGGTGCAGCATCTCAGCAGAGTGCAATTACCTCACTCGGGAGCATTTTAGCCCTTTTTTTTTAATTGATCAATGACATGATGATCGCAATCTCGTAGCCATTATGCCCTTTGCTTCAGAACTCATGGCACATGACACCTTGAGCTGCTAAGGCACAACACATAGATGTAACTTTAGTGGAGAACAGTGTTATTAACCTGTCATTACAAATAAAGATTTATTTTCTTCAGAATATTGCAGTGTACCAGCTTCAGACAACGCATATAATAAAGTAGTGCATGGTTTAGCATTTGTTTTAAAGGCAGAAAAGAGCATAAAAATGACTGATGATTACCGCATAGTTGGCGTCACAACCAAGAAAGCACAGCTTAAGGTGTAACGGTACGATCAAGACAGAAGGGAGGTGGGACTCAATTGCACGACACAGAGGCAGATAAATGTTGAATGGAACTGGTCTTTACTGAAAACCTTGCAGTTGCTATGGTACACGCATAGACAGTTGAACATACAAAGTATCAAGGGGTAATCCAGCAGAGTCGGGTCACGGAAACAGGTTTGGTACACGGGCAGATACTCAGCGTAACAGCACAGCAGACAAGGATCAGGCAAGGATGAGAGCATCAGATAAGAGCTTAATGCACAAATGCTGAAATGACTAAATAAACTGGAATGGATAGTCTGAATTTAAAAAGCATGTCAGGTTTTTTGATGTTGTTAGATTTCTGCTACTTGACAGTAAGACACTGTCTGACATTGGGGCAGCTGTGGCTCAGGAGGTAGAGGGTCGGTGGTTCGATCTGAATGGTTATTTCTACTGACGAGCTGATGTGCACCTTGTATGGTAGCCTCTGACTCTGTCTGTGTGGGAATGGGTGAATGCAGACATGTGTTGTAAAGCGCTTTAAGTAATAGTAAAGATTGGAAAAAGCGCTATATAAAAGAAGTCCATTTTACATTGTGTGTTTTCATTATTACTATTTTCTGGAGAGGCTTGATCTGCTTGTGTGTAAGTGACCGGTCACAACTAACCATGGTTACACATACCTAAACAACAGAAGAGGTTATGACTCCCAAAATGACATATATGACCATTCTATTTAACGTTGTGTATTTACCCGTGGCACGGATTCTATTTAGTTCCCCCTGAAACAACGGTAGGGGAAACACTGGCTTTATATAGGTCTAATGTGTCATTAAATGGCAGCTTTAAAATGTTTACTTTAATTTAAAACATATTTTAAGCAGGTGACAGTTTATGGGGTGCTTAACAAAACTTGTGCCTCTGACACCAAGTGTGCATTTTCCAGGCATAAAATGTTCTTTCAGACACCTTTGGGTGACTTTACTGATGCTACGTCAGCAAATGAGGAAGATAATGGTAAGCCATGTGATTTAGCTTGTTTGTTGCACTCATCTCCAGCACGTGTGGCATCCTGTGTTCCTACATTATAATAAATGATGCAAAAATCCAAATGAATATGTGCATAAGTAATGATCGGACTTGTGACTTTGTTACGCGATGACCAGTTGGATCTCAGTCCCTGTAAGCACTGTGAGAAACAGTAGCTGTTCCAAATAAAGATGGCCACATTATATTGCATTAGTCCTTTCTGGCTCTGCACACCATCTGGATACAGAACCTGATCTCCTTTGGCACATAGAAATGAACTCTTCTACTTCTACCGGAGGTTTGGCATCACGACAGATGCTTAATTTTGTATCACATGGTGCAGAGGGAATTTCTGGTATGAACATTTGCAAAGTAAAGTACGGTAATGTATGTGTAAGAGCAAGACTTTCTCTTTCTACCTGCTGCCAAAGCTCACCTCAGGGCGTGAGGGGTTTTGAATTATGGAGGAAAAGAATGTGCTTGTTTCCAAGAAAAAGTGACTGCTTTTGTTTCTCCCTAAGAGCTTTAAATGGGACGGTGTATACATGACAGATTAGGGGCTGCGTGCAGCTGATACAGTGATGACTCCTGAAATAGGCGGTCCCACGGGTCACATTGTGAGACTCTGGGTCTCGTCCTCACAGATGCTCCTCATGCATGCCTTCGGGCCAAACGGCTCTAAATCGCTTCTCTATTTCCGCCTCTGGCTCTCTGAGACATTTAGGACACAGTTTATCCCCCCGAGAGGTGAGCGCACCTGGGACACAGCGGGTTGGACGTGTAGAGACCGGAGCAACAACAAGTTCCAAATCTCCTATTTTTAACATTTAACAACAACGTTTTTACATTTTTGGACAGGTATTTAGTATCATTGTTTGTGGTTTTGAGTTTTTGAACTCAGCTATTTGAATACAGCTGGTACCAAGCCATCAATTTAGTCATGAAGAGAAAAAGGGATTAATTTATTTTAGAATTCATTGTTTATTGTTTTAAAAAATGTAATTCATTTTATTTGAACAAGCGTCGCTATATACCGAGTTAATAAAGCAATATGTTTGAAACTACAGCTCAATAGTACTGTCGTACTTCCTCTTGATACCCGCCTGCACTCATTTGGCCTAAATGTGTACAACATGAAATACTCAAATACATAAAATAAATTAGAACTACTCAACACATTTGGAAGTAGTATTAATAAAAGATGACACTTTGACCATTTCTTGGTTTAATAGTCAGTGCAAAAGATGAACACCTGCATCAGACGATATCTTATTTTTTATCAAAAGTTTAAAATGATTGCAGGAACAAGATAAACTAATAAATAAAATACAAAAGTCTGGTGATTTTTTTTCTATTATTGATTTATTTACTTACTAAGCTTTCTAATATTCTCCCTTCACAAAAGAGCCATACATCAGGAAATAGCAGAGTAGGCAGTACATCAGTCTCAAACTGAAAGCAATTGTAAGACTAGATTCACAAAGTCAAAAAGCTTTGAGGAGATTCTGGTTTAAGCCCTCTGGTTTAGATGATGGCCAAACCATCAGAATCTTTGTCTTTACAAGGAGAGTTTCAGAAGCTTCAGTGCTCTGTGGGAGATGTTTGCACAGATGGGATTTTTACAAGGGGGGCAATTTAGGAAGATAACGCTTGTGCTGTTTGAGGTGGAATGAAAGGTCACAGCCACAGTTCACACCTGTGTTCCTGTGCCAGGAAAAAGAAACGTTTTTATCCTGCGATTCAAACTAAAGCTAAAGGTTAAATTCAGGTTGAGTCAGCCTTCATCCAGCAGACCAGGAAGGTCCAACAACCTGCTGAAAAATCACTGAAGCTTTGCCTCAAAAATGCAAGATAATGATTTAATGGGAAAAGAACCGAGGAAAATGGGAACATGATGACCTTTTGACCTCCGATAGAGGAGAAAAACATCCGGGGTCCGTGATGTCCATAAAATATATATCTCTGAGGGGACGTTTTGAAGCCAGATGCATTTGGTCTGGCTGTATCAAGCTCGGCACCAGCACTCACCGGATGCAATGGACAAGGCAGGCAGTACTGAGAGCAAAGTGTATATATGGAATCTGGAATCTGGAATGACCAGGAGTGAAGTCGAAGAATTTAAAAAACTTTAAAAAAAAACCTGTTTCCTAACCGCGTTTCCTTGACCTCAATGGAAAACTACATAAAAAGTCAAGGAAAGATGTGTTAGTTTTTACAAAAATTTATTTCAAGCTCATAGAAAATGAGTACAGTGATGAACTCAATGCAGTACAGTTCAAGTAAGGATTACTGTCCAAAACACATCACACCTCCTAATATCCATCCACAGTGTACAATTTAAAAGCGGCGTCCAACATTACCGACGGCCGAATGGTGCGTCGTTTTAAATGTTGCTGCAGCAAAGAATTGTGGGACGGCATCATCTCCTCTCCTTTGTTAAACGATTGTCTAGAGATAAGAAAGGAAGCATTGAAGCACCTTTCCTTAGCATTTAGAGAATTTGACCAGCTCTTGTCATGGCTGCCACTTACACACTCACTCAGCTAGGAACCATTAGACCGCATCCTAGGAAATTGCAGAAAGGTTCCCAATCAACACCTGACATCCATTGTGTATTTAATTTGAAGAGATGAGCAGTGCATTGATTCAGACAGAGTACTGCAGTCAGGCTTGCATTGCAAAGTCTTGCACACAGTAACCATCAATTTGACGTGTGATCTGCTGAGTTATTAAAGAAATAGGAGGCGGAATTATATGCGTCACTTCAGGAGTGACGATTTATCGTAAAAGTCTGCCTTTGTGTGTGAATATCGTTAAATGAGTCACGTTGTATTGAGTTTCTAAAAACTGGATTGACTTTGTTTTTGTAACTTTTGTGTTTTACAGAATCAACATATCGCCATCAAGCCAACATTGACGATGAGGTTGTCACCATGGAGATTCTAGACACTGCCGGGCAGGTGAGACAAATGACCCCTGTGTCCCTAATCCAGATTTGGGGCCCAAACATTTATATTTGAGGAGTCGAAAAACAGAAACATTAAGACCTGAATTCTCTACCACAATCTTCATCAAAGGATTATCATAGTACCGTACTTCATAAGGGGCACTAGCTTTACTGTTAGTGTTCTGTAAGTGTATTAACAAAGTGAAGTATGTATCAACACACATTATTCTCTGATGCTGTGCTTCATAAATAAAGTGATCTAAAGTACAGTTAAAGTTGTACTTCAGGGGGTCTTGCAAGAGACAGAAATGTATACAGTAAAGTCTAACATATCCTGACTTTTAGTCCTAAGTATGGGTCAAACTTCAAACGCACTGGAAACTACCCTTCCCCCATGATGCAACTCAATCATTTCCCATCAGATCCCCCTTCCTGGTAAATGCCTGCATCTTTCAAACTCCATGATGGACTTTTTGCTAAATATTTGAAGGTAAATCTGACTCTGAAAATCTGGTTTATCCCATATGGGATTCAAAAAACACGGACAAGACATCTTCCAGTAACACATACACAAAACCCAAAAGAAAAACACCAATTATAACATTATATACACCTCTATATACTTTCAAATAACATACGTATGAGTAAAACTTCAAATGGAGCCAAACAATCCATACTCAAAAACATTCAGTTGAGTATTGGCAGTTAAAGATTGACTTGGCTCTGTTTGTAATTCTCAGCTTTAACGCTCAAGTATCATGTTGCTCTTGCTGCATTTTCCCCTATAGATTTTGATACTTTTTTGGAAAGGCTGTTTGAGTAACAGTAGGAGTGTGCATGAGACTGAAAGGCCACTTCCTGGAGTCTGGCAGAAGCATTGCTGGCCATGAGGGAGAGCTTGCGTAAGTTCTCGGGCGGGAGACAAATATGCTGCAGCGCTGCGTAGGTGTTCTGCTGTCGGCTGATTTCCCCTGTGACACTTCAGCCAAGTCATCTCGCTCTCATTATAGTGTAGTCTATTTTAAGCTGGCATTAGGATGAGGTCTGAAATTTTCCAGAAAGGCCAGGCTGACTCTGATTGTGTCAAAGCATTGTGCTAACTACCATGATTTATGGAGGTGGAGTCTACTTGGTGGCTCATAAATTCCAGGTTCAAAAGTCGGTTAGGTATACAAACGTCAGACGTTCTCGTCTTTCCTCCGGAGGGATGAGGTCTTTTTTAAGCTTCCTCTAACAATAATTATGAGATCAGGATCTTTGTGTCTCCCTCCAGTCAGGTTAGGACGTCAGCCACACGACCAGTTAAGTGCTGTTATTACCGGAGGCACTGTTGCTGCCTTTAACATGATCAAATCAGGAGCACATGCCTGAAGTTTCAACGTTGCACAGACGGCTTCAGAATCACATTTCTGGCAGGAGCTGTAGATAAGTGCTTCTCCATAAAGAAATTAGACATGTTGTATGTGAACATGGCTTATATATACTAAGATGGAATATGTTTTAATGCAAAAAGGCAGAAAGATAAATCAGAATCAGAAATAGTTTATTAATCCCTATTTACAGATAGAAAAATTATTAGAAAAATAAAATAAGGAATAAGTACCTATGTGTATTATACTACAATAAAAAAACTGTAAATATTGAAAAATAAGAAAGACTAAACGAGAGTATTGCACATTTGGATTACTGCATGAAATGATTGTACAGTTGAGTCAGAATTGCACAGTTGGAGATATAAATAAATGATGGGGTTACAGCAGCCGAAAGAGGTGAAATAAGTGTCTGATTGTCTGACACTCTGAGTGAGGAGTTGAAAAATGTGTTGGCCACCGGCAGGAAAGACTTCTTGTGGCGCTCTGTGGTTCGTCTCGGTGGAATGAGTCTTGCACTGAATGTACTCCTGTGCTTGACTAGCACGTCATGGAGTGGGTGGGAAACATTGTCCGATATGACTAATGTGAATAATAATGCCTTAAGTGTGCATTGACCAAAAATGCTGGCTTCAAACGGTCACCTATGCAACAAAAACTAAAAAGTCCTTACTTTTAGCTTAGGTTATCTGAGTTGTTAAGAAAAGGTTTGGAGTCAATAGTTCTATATTTTGGTAAAATCACAGATAAGATTGATACAAACCCTTAAATCTGTGGTAAATACAGCTATCAACCTTAGCTTAGCACAAAGACTTGAAACGGGGAAACAGTCACTCTGCCTAAAAGTAACAAAATCCTGCATCTCAAAGCTCACTAACTTAACACATTTTATATATCTTGTTTGTTTTTTCAAGTTGTGGTTTTACAGAGAAAGTTAATGTCTGGCACATAACCCTTTGGATTTACCTTTGGACAGATTTAGGCTAGTTGTATCCCGCTGTTTCCAGTCTTTATGCTAAGCTAAGCTAACTGGCTGCTGGCTGTAGCTTCATACTTAGCATACAGATATATATATATATATATATATATATATATATAGGCAGTACAGTATTGTTCCCGAGCTGAGAGTAACTGTTTGTTTGAGGCATGTTTACGGCAAGCGCGTCATTTCCGGTTGTTAATGTTTCTGTGTTGCTGGTAGCATACTTCGACTTTGACTCAAACCTCTTGATCAATCCTAAGCCTAAACTAAACTATAACTCTTTTGAAAGCCTTGTTCTTACGCTCTCAAACCCAACATGGAAAACAATAAAGCCATTTTTATTTGTTACTGTGTACCGCCCTCCTGGTCCGTATTCTGAATTTCTATCTGAATTCTCAGAATTTTTATCAAGTTTAGTCCTTAAAACAGATAAAGTAATTATTGTAGGTGACTTTAATATTCATGTGGATGTTGATAGTGACAGCCTTAATAATGCATTTATCTCAATATTAGATTCAATTGAGTTCAGTCAAAATGTACATGAACCAACTCACTGTTTAAACCACACTCCGGACCTTGTTCTGGGATATGGTGTTGAAATTGAAAGTTTATCAGTGTGTCCACATAATCCTCTTCTGTCAGACCATTTTTTAATAACTTTTGAAGTCCTGTTACTGGACTACAAGCCAGTAGGCAAAATATCCTACGCTCGATGTTTATCTGAAAGTGCTGTGACTAAATTTAAGGAAGTGATTCCATCAGCACTCAATTCAATACCAGGACTCAATATCAATATAATGGAGGACTCCAATGCTAACTTTAGTCGCTCCCAAATGAATCATCTTGTTGATAGCGCTGCAGCCTCACTGCGAATAACACTCAACTCTGTCGCTCCTCTAAAGAAGATCATAAAACAGAAAAAGAAAGCTCCATGGCTTAATTTACAAATCCGCAAACTAAAACAAAAGTCGAGAAATCTTAATGTAACGTAAATGGTGTTCCACTAAATTGGAAGAATCTCGTTTAGTCTGGTTAGATCATCTTAAAACGTATAAGAAGGCTCTCCGTAATGCCAGAGCAGCTTATTACTCTTCCTTAATAGAAGAAAATAAGAACAACCCCAGGTTTCTTTTCAGCACTGTAGCCAGGCTGACAGAGAGCCACAGCTCTACAGAGCCTTCTGTTCCTATATCTCTCAGTAGTGACGACTTCATGAGCTTCTTTAACGATAAAATTATGATTATTAGAGACAAAATTAATCTCCTCCTGACCTCAATTGGTAATGACTTAACTTCAACCGCCGGAATTTTAAAAACATCTGTAACTCCTGAAATATATCTAGACTGTTTTACTCCAATCAACCTTAACCAACTAACTTCAACAATCTCATCGTCTAAGCCATCAACCTGTCTTTTAGACCCGATTCCAACTAAACTGTTTAAAGAAGTTTTACCCTTAATTAACACTTCGTTATTAAATATGATCAATCTGTCTCTATTATCTGGCTACGTACCACAATCCTTTAAAGTAGCTGTAATAAAACCACTTCTTAAAAAGCCTAGTCTTGATCCAGAGGTTTTAGCCAACTATAGGCCGATATCTAACCTACCCTTTCTCGCTAAAATCCTTGAGAAAGCAGTCGCAAAACAGTTGTGTGATTTTTTTTACATAATAATAGTTTATTTGAGGTTTTTCAATCTGGATTTAGAGTTAATCATAGCACAGAGACAGCACTGGTGAAAGTTACCAATGACCTTCTAATGGCATCAGACAAAGGACTTGTCTCTGTTCTTGTCTTGTTAGATCTCAGTGCTGCTTTCGACATTGATCATGACATTCTACTACAGAGACTGGAACATTGTGTTGGCATAAAAGGAACCGCACTAAGCTGGTTCAAGTCCTATTTATCTGAGCGATCTCAATTTGCATGTGTTAAAGATAAATCCTCCATGACAGCCAAAGTCAGTCTTGGAGTTCCGCAGGGTTCTGCACTTGGACCGATTCTATTCACCTTATATATGCTTCCTTTGGGCAATATTATAAGGAACCACTCTATAAACTTTCATTGCTATGCGGATGATACCCAATTATATCTATCAATTAAACCAGATGAAACCAATCAATTGGCTAAACTTCAAGCATGCCTTAAGGACATAAAAACTTGGATGTCTAGCAACTTTTTGATGTTAAACACAGACAAAACTGAAGTTATTATACTTGGCCCTAAACGCCTCCGAAACGCATTTTCTAATGACATAGTAGCTCTGGATGGCATTAATTTGGCCTCCAGCACCACTGTAAGGAATCTTGGCGTCATCTTTGATCAAGATCTGTCGTTTAACTCCCACATAAAACAAATCTCAAGGACTGCCTTCTTTCATCTACGTAACATTGCAAAAATAAGACTCATCCTGTCTCAAAATGATGCAGAAAAACTAGTCCATGCATTTGTTACTTCAAGGCTGGAATACTGCAACTCATTGTTATGAGGTTGTCCCAAAAAGTCACTTAAGACTCTTCAGTTGATCCAAAATGCAGCGGCACGTGTATTGACTAGAACAAGGAAACAGGATCATATTACTCCTGTATTAGCTGCTCTGCACTGGCTCCCAGGTAAAATACAGAATAGAATTCAAAATCCTTCTCCTGACTTACAAAGCTAAAGTTAAAATGGTCAGGCTCCAGCATATCTTAAAGATCTCATAGTACCTTATAAGCCAACTAGAGCATTACGCTCCCAGACTGCAGGGTTACTTGTGGTTCCTAGAGTCTCTAAGAGTACAATGGGAGCCAGAGCCTTCATCTATCAAGCTCCTCTCCATTGGAACCAGCTTCCAGTTTGTGTTCGGGAGGCAGACACACTCTCCACATTTAAGAGTAGGCTAAAGACTTTCCTTTTTGATAAAGCTTATAGTTAGGGCTGGCTCAGGTTTGCCCTGGATCAGCCCCTAGTTATGCTGCTATAGGCTTAGACTGCCGGGGGACACCTCCCTGCTCTCTTCCTTCTCTTCCTCTCTCCTCCCCTCCCTCTCTTCTTCTCCTTCTCTATCTGTATGCATTTATGTAAATGTATGTTACTAACTCATCATCCGGTGCATCATCCCCGGAGTTTCTGTCTCTCATGTGGCAGGTTGCCACTGATAAAGTTTACGTCAGGATCAGGAATCGTGGCTGCGCCTGCTGCCCTGGTCCTGCTGGACACCGGGAAGCCTTTTTGACATTTTCCTGGATTCATCCATGCTTTCTCTTTTTCCAACACAACATAATTTCTGTCAAATGTTGTATTTGTACTATGTTGTTTATCCTGTACACACGACATCTATTGCATGTCTGTCCGTCCTGGGAGAGGGATCCCTCCTCAGTTGCTCTCCCTGAGGTTTCTTCCATTTTTCCCCCTTTAATTATGGGGTTTCTTTTAGGAAGTTTTTCCTTGTGCGATGCGAGGGTCTAAGGACAGAAGGTGTCGTAACCTGTACAGTCTGTAAAGCACACTGAGACAAATGTATAATTTGTGATATTGGGCTATACAAATACATTTTATTTTATTTGAATTTGATATGAGTGCAGTATTTCGGCGAGGGAATTTTCCAAAAATCTATCTAATATCTTTGAGAATCTATCAAATTAAAGTTACACTTAGAGTTCGTAACCAAATGTATTTTCTTCATCTCAGGAGGACGTCCAGCAGAAGGAGAGTCACATGCGTTGGGGTGACGGATTCGTCATCGTGTACGACATCACAGACCGCGGAAGCTTTGAGGAGGTGGCGCCGCTCCGAAGTCTCCTCGAGGAGGTGAAGAAGCCAAAAAATGTCCCTTTGGTGCTTGTGGGCAACAAGTCCGATCTGGAACACGTCCGGCAGGTCGGCACAGAGGAAGGCGAGCGGCTGGCAGCTGAAATGGCGTGCGCCTTCTACGAATGTTCAGCATGTGCCAATGAGGGCGGCACTGTGGCCGAAGCGTTCCACGAGCTGTGCCGCGAGGTGAGGCGCCGCAAGGCCGTGCAGGGCAAGGCCAGACGCCGCAGCTCTACCACACATGTCAAACAGGCCATCAACAAGATGCTGACCAAGATCAGCAGCTAGGAAAGAGCCACACTACGGTCTGATGACACAAGCAATGTACATTCTCTTCTCATGTAAATGTTTCATGTTGGCTCTGAAATGGACGAAAAATGTATGTAGAATGTGTTCTTTACTTAATCTCTGACCGTTTTCCATCAAAAAAGGTCCCACGTGCAATATCTCTTATTCGGATCAAAATAAACCTGGATGTTTCATGAGGATACATAAATATGGTGAGGTTCTCAACTCTTCTTTCATCTCTCAGTCTGAAAATGATGCATGCAAGCAGTCTTATTTAGCATGCGAAGAATCCAAGGATTTAGTCACTTTGAACGAGAAGATGCGTGGTTTCCTCTCTGTATCTTGTCTGTAGGGGGATATTGTGATGTGCTTCGGCCCACGTGCGTAACTGTGCTGTCATCAGTGGTGAAAGACAAGTAAGATCAGAGAGCTGCTATTATACAAAAGTAGATCACCTGTCCTTAACCCCTGTCAACCCTTGAAAAGAATCCCAGGAGTTGTCAACAACTTGTCATCCTTCAAACAAACCTTGTAATAAAGTCCCCTTTGTTCATCCATCCATCCATCGTCCCCTATATGTTCTGTTGACATCAAATGTTCTGAAGTGGACTCCTAGTGTTTGTCCACAACATGTGTACATTTTTCTATTTTCTCTAAACCTAAAAGGGAAGCAGACACCGTCCATCCCAACATATCACATTCCAGGGACGTTCTTCATGGCTGTAATTTTAATACTGTATGTATGATATGAAATATTGCCTTAAGCAATGCTGTATCATAAGAGTGTGCAGCACCCAAAGGCAACTTGTTGATGTAATCTTTTTTTTTTTTTATGTATGTATGTGACGTGTATGTTAAAAACAACCAGCTGTGCACTTGATATTAAAAACTGAGATGTATCCCACCAATTTTCCTCTTATTGAGTCCATATGTTATCAATGTAAATGTCATCGCTGGGTGCGTGATGTTCCACAGAAGCCCTTAGTGGTGTAACAAGTTTTGGCCTTCAGCCAGACCATCAATACATCACATTGACATAGTGACAGTCTCCTAGTCATTCATTTCGACATAATCAAATGAAACCGGAAAAGTGGAAATCATTCTTTGGCTGAACTCTTCACTACGCTTCAGGATGGACCGGTTATGAGACAATGCATGTTAAGGGCCTCTCTTCTCTTACCAAAAACACCTTTGAACTCTAAAGGTTGAAACTGCAGCTGAACTTCCATATTTTGTTCACACTGCAGATGTAACTTCTCTACAAATCTTCCTGCCACAGCAGATTCTCACTGAAACTCCTGTCTGCAAATGTATCCTATAAAAAATATTTTAAAAGGAAACTAGAATTATAAGTAGAACTATTCAGCTGTATTTCGTAGGTTAAAAAAGACAATAAAAATCAATATCAGATCAATCTTGATATTTGTATGGAGTCAATGTTAAAGGCCCAGGAGCAAAAAGTCAACTACTTCTGACTGAGCTCTTTGACTAATCAGTTCACTTGTCACTTCAGTCTGTTGATTTGGCAACACCTGTGGTTACAACCAAACACACTCACGTCATTTTTTATAAAGTCTCTCTCAGCTCTGACACAGTGTAAGGAGAGGGAACTGTGAGATACAATTGTGCTGTATTACATGCATGCTTAAGTTGTAGGCCATGGTGGACTCGACAACAAACAATGAAAAAAAACAAGATAAATAATTACTTTATGTAAAAACATTGAATGGTTTTTAATGGTTTAAATTCAAAACCATAAATAGTATTAAAAATGGGGTTTAATTTCATGAAAATCTTATCTAATCCCTTCCTTTTGTAATAAACATAAATATCCAGTTTTGCAGCTGAAGCATTTTTTTTGTCTTTAATGTTGAAGATTTTATAAAACATATTGTGGAAAAATAAAGAACTATATACTAAAAAATAAATAAATATCCAAATTATTTTCTGTACATGATTCATGCTCTCAATACTGGGTGGATTCTTGGTACTACTACAGCTCACTATTAGAGTGCAGCAGTGGGCTATTCTGGACAATTTCAAATATACCATTATATCATATATACCATGTTTTATTTTCATTGCCTTGAAGCCTGAATTTAAAATCTATTCAATCTTAACGTTCTCTTATTTTCCCATATAGTAGCCAAGGAAATTAAAACCGTTACCCACTTCTGTCACAGCACTGTATTAAAAAAAGAGGAAAACCTCCCACTAAATACACCCTGTTACTTCAAATAGATAGCTGACTCGGAGAGGACACAAAAAACAAAAAAAAAGGAGTGGCTCAGCTATCTTGGCAGATAATTACTAGAGGCGGAAAAAAATCCCATAATAACCCGGGAAGAGAAGCCACAGTGCTCCTCCTCATCCTGACCAGTTGGAGACCGTAAAAGGACGATTCCAGGTTTTTCTCCAATGCTACATTATGGACTAAATATGGACAAAACCAGTTATGTTCTCTTTTAATTCCAAACAGCACAGAAAAAACCCATCAAAGTCATTTATTAAAAGTAATTGATAGGTGTAAAAAAGAAGATAACGCAACATAAAGATGAGTGGATGTGGTTGGTTCTCAGCAGGGTGGAAGGCAGGTCGCTCATCTCCCATTACCCTCAAGCTGTTTTGAATGCTGCTGGAGTTTTGACCCTCCGCTGCACCGGCCGGGTCTCACTCCAGATTTGATCCCCCAGGTGACCAGAAGTCTCTGTAGCCTTTAAGTGTGCACTGTGCGAGCACATGGCAGCACGCACACAGACACACACAGAGAGAGAGAGACAGCTGACCGCCACTACAGGTGGCGCACAGGTCAGCACATCGACCTCTTCCCAGGCCCAGAAACGGTGAGGCTTATCTGAACTTCCTGAGAGAGCAAACATAGAGGGAAGAGAAGAAAAGATATCCTAACACAATAGTTTGGGTTTTTATCATGAGAGATTGTTTGGAATCTAGCGGTTTAAATGACCCCTTACGGCAGTTCTAGTAGTTTATAGACTTACGGCACTTGTAGTGTTTACAGCGTTTAGCCAGGCTCGCAATCACAAGACTGATTGCGAGCTCAGCGGCTCCAAGATGCAATGAAGTAGGTGCAGTAAGCTTGAGTCTCGTACATACAAAGTCTTGCCAATGTAGTATACAACCGGGCATTTCTCGCATTTGCTGTGAACACACCGCTTGCTCAATTTGAAGTCAATCTTAGTATGAATAATATGTTAGGAGGGGATTTTCATCACAGCCTCAGAGTTCATAGTCAACAGAAGTTGACAAAACAATCTCACCTCATCTGCTGATGCGGTCAAAAGCTACAAGTACCTTGAAGTTTTGTTAACTATATTTATTATATCTGGAAAGGAGGTTGGAGATAGCAGAAGCTCTGCCAAGGCCGTTGCCCTATCTCGCAATGCTGAACAAAAATGAAAAGCTATTTGTGTATTCGTGATTCAGGTCCGCTCCCAAATTAAAACGGGTTCTTGCGGTAAACATGAACTCCTTGGGTGAAGGTAATACGTCCGATGTCCTTGAACTGAGCACCCATTATCTGACTTCCAGTCTTTTTGTAGCTTTGTGCTCAGCCAGAGGTAAGTATTCAGCAAACACTCAAAATAACTCTCTCTGTGGTGACGCTACGAACATCTCTGGAGAGAGAAAATAATAATTCCCATAACCTCGTAGAGACTGATACATCCTTTTTAGATATGCAATCACGGGGGAAATGAGCTCTACGGTGACTTCGGCATACACAGGAGAGCATTTTGACTGACAGACTGAGATGAAAACACAGCAGAAGATCATATTGTCGACAAACGGAGATACATTTATCCCCAAAAATTCAAAAAAAGGGATTCTGGATGTTTTTATGGACTGTATCTTATTTGTTAGTACAAGAAACCTCTTGTACTAAAAACAGCAAGGCAACAGCAAACAGCAAGGCAAGCATGAGAGTTTCACAGCAGAGGAAATGAAAGGCTTACAGAGAGGGGTAACGTTCCCTCTGTAAACAGGCGGACTCTCCAAGGCTCTTGTCGCCTCTTCAGCCCCAATCTCTTGCAAACAACACGTACTTCTTGCCCCGAGTGGGCTGGAAATACACTGACAAGCTGTTTAAGTTGGACTGGGGGAGTTTATTTACAAAAGCGCTATACGGTACATCCGCTTTCGGTGAGAAAGAAACATCATCGCCTCAAAATAATCATTCAGTGTCTTTTAAATGTCATCGGAGTTTCCACAATAATACAGTAATTACAATAATTGCCATATTTACAAGGAAAAATGACACCCAATTCAAACCCAATAGCAGGAAAGTAAAAATAATACTTAAAGGACAATATAATTTTTGAGGGGATTTTAAATAATTTCTAATACTTTTTAGATTATTATTATTAGAATTATGTACATGAGACCCTAAATGACAAAGTACAAAGTTATAGTGGATTTGGGTTTCAAGAGGCTTTGTTTTTTTTTACCCATGGAGGCGACTGGCCAGGCAGATTGTTTTGGAATTGTTTGCTGATGTTTTGTTTTGTCTGTACTCGAGATTCCTGCTCTCAATATAGCACCATGGAAATTAATGGAATTCACACGGAGAGTTTTCATTGGAACTACTTACCCTAAATAATAAAAAAAAAAAAGAATGCGTGTGTGATTTAGGTGAACTGAACCTTTAAAAATCGTTTTCTCTGATAGATCTTTGTCTCATCAGCGATAATATTTGCATGTCTACATAAAAACATGATATTGTGACAGAGGTAGAAACACGATGAACCAAAAGCAAAGGATTTCCTTTTCTCCGTTTCTCTCTACATCCTTTGCTCTATGAAGCATTGCAGTTGCCATAACAACCAAGGCCTTTTTTTTTTCTTTTTTTTTTAAAAGGTACTCGCTGTGATGACCAAGGCGTTGTTGTACAATAGGTAGAGCTGAGAAGGGAACAGTGTGGTTGAATGATGAAACCTTTGATGCATGCTGAGACCTTCAGGGTCTGACATATAAACTGAGCTGAATAAAATTGAGTAAAAGGTTGAATGTAGAGATATATGCCACTACAACCTTTTCAAATCAATGCTCCCTTTCTTGAGGGAACACTTACAGCAGCCTGGTTTCCTTAAAAGGATGTTCACAACGAAACCTTTCAAATACGTTTCTAATGAAAGTCTGAGCAAGTTCACGCAGGGAGGAGAATTTCACCATGGAGACCGTGTTTTTTTGTGTCCTCTGTGTACTTCACTTGCATCACGACCCATGATCTTTTACTAAACCTTAGGAAGTAGTATTGTTTTAATTCCCAACACTAACCTGTTTAAAACTGCCACAGGTCTCTTGTACACACTTATGTCATACAGCATGGACATGAAACATCAGCCTTACTAAGAAAATATGATTCATAGGTATCAGCAGGAACTATAATAATAATCTGAAATCTCCTGAAAAATCCTCCTTAATTGATCTTATCCTTACAAATACTCCTCATAAATACACCACTGCTTCTGTATTTGAAAATGACATCAGTGACCACTGTGTTATTGCTACAGTAAGGAATACAAAAGTCCCTAAGACAAAACCCCGTGTCATCATAAAGCGTGATATGAAACATTTTGTGGAGCAAGGTTTCTTTCACGACCTGTTTCTCTTCGATTGGGAGAAAATCAATCTCATATCCGATGTTGAAAATACCTGGAAATTCTTTTATGATGGTTTTGTTATAATTGTTGATAGGCACGCCCCCTTAAGAAAGTACAGAGTAAAAGGCAGAGATAATGCATGGTTCACATCAGATCTCTCTGATTTACTTCACGAGTGCAATGTGGCATGGTCAAAAGCCAGGAGTATAGGTCTTGGGTCGGATTGGCTGCTCTTCAGGCAGCTGCGAAATGCATGCACTGTTAAAATCAGAAAAGCCAAATCTGATTATTTCCAAACTGAAACCACAAATAACTTAAATAATCCCCTTAAATTCTGGAAAACTATAAAATCAATATCAAATCAAATCAAATTTATTTGTATAGCCCAATATCACAAATTATACATTTGTCTCAGTGTGCTTTACAGACTGTACAGGTTACGACACCCTCTGTCCTTAGACCCTTGCATCGCACAAGAAACCCCATAATTAAAGGGGGAAAAATGGAAGAAACCTCAGGGAGAGCAACTGAGGAGGGATCCCTCTCCCAGGACGCACAGACTGTAATAGATGTCGTATGTACAGGATAAACAACATAGTACAAATACAACATATGACAGAAATTATGTTGTGTTAAAAAAAAAGAGAAAGTATGGATGAATCCAGGAAAATGTCAATAAGGCTTCCCGGTGTCCAGCAGGACCAGGGCAGCAGGCGCAGCCACGATTCCTGATCCTGACGTAAACTTTATCAGTGGCAACCTGCCACATGAGAGACAGACACTCCGGGGATGATGCCCCGGATGATGAGTTAGTAACATACATTTACATAAATGCATACAGATAGATAGAGAGGGAGAAGAAGAGAGGGAGGGGAGGAGAGAGGAAGAGAAGGAAGAGAGCAGGGAGGTGTCCCCCGGCAGTCTAAGCCTATAGCAGCATAACTAGGGGCTGATCCAGGGCAAACCTGAGCCAGCCCTAACTATAAGCTTTATCAAAAAGGAAAGTCTTTAGCCTACTCTTAAATGTGGAGTACCAATATCAATAGCTGGAAATAAAAATGTGATAGAGCTTCCACCTTGTATTGTTAAAGACTCTCTTCAAATCTCTGACAAGGCAGAAATGCTTGGTTGTTTTAATGAACATTTTATTGCCTCTGGTTCCTTGTTTGAATCTCAGAACATACCTCAAGGAGCCCCTGCTCGCTCTGAAGGTCGTGTCTGGAAGGGTCAACCCTTTACTTTTAATCCAGTAACAGTCTCAGAGGTGCATAAAGCCCTTAAAAGTTTAGACACAAGAAAATCAGCAGGTCCGGATAACCTGGAGCCATACTTTTTAAAGTTAGCAGCTGATTTCCTCGCCTCGCCGCTGGCCTATCTTTTCAATCTATCCCTGGAGACAAACAAAATTCCCCTTATTTGGAAATCTGCTTTTGTTCTCCCAATGTTGAAAGGGGGTGACCCCACTCTCCTAAATAATTACAGACCCATCTACAAATTGTCTGTCTTAAATAAAGTGCTGGAATCATTGGTAAGTCAACAACTAAAGGACTTTTTAACGACTAATAATATTTTATCTGACCTTCAATCTGGTTTTACGAAAAAACACAGCACTACAACGGTCGCCTTAAAAGTAGTAAATTATTTTATACATTTCTTAGACAATAGAGTGCAGTACTTTTTATTGACTTATCCAGGGCTTTTGATACAGTGGATCATGCCTTATTGTCACAAAGACTCTACAGTATAGGTCTCTCAGATCAAGCTGTCTGTTGGTTTGAAAACTATTTATCGGGCAGATCACAGTGTGTGCGGGCAGAAGGTATAACTTCTAGTTCTCTTAATGTATCCAAGGGTGTGCCACAGGGATCGGTTGTAGGACTATTGTTATTTTTCATTTATATAAATAATCTTAATCACAATGTTTTAAATGCAAATTTCCATTTTTATGCTGATGACACAGTAATTTACTGCTCTGCGTCTTCCCCAAATCTGATGTTGTTTATATGAATGCATCGTCTCAGTGCCTCAGCTCTCTGGATACCGTCTACCACGGGGCACTGAGATTCATAACAAACCTCAAAACCCTGACGCACCACTGCACCTTATATGCTCGTGTCGGATGGTCTTCCCTGACCACCCGTAGACTGAAACACTGCCACATCCTTATTTATAAAACTATTCTGGGTACTCTTCCACAATACCTAAGGATCTACATTAGTAGGAAATGTAGTGGACCATATCGGCTTCGCTCCGAGGACTTGTTTTTTTTAACTGTCCCAAAAGTCCGTACAGAATTTGGGAAAAGGGCTTTTAGTTACGCTGCTCCAGCTGCCTGGAACCAGCTGCAGAATGAGCTAGTCTCTCTGAACATACTTAAAGCAACTCTTAAAGACATTGGAGCAGACCGCTGTGTCTGTAAATGTTTTAATTAATGTTGTGATTGTGATTGTGATTGTTTTTTTGTCTGTAACTGTGCTGCTGCCTATCTTGGCCAGGACACTCTTGAAAAAGAGATTTGTAATCTCAATGAGGCCATATCCTGGTTAAATAAAGGTTATAAATAAATATAAATAAATAAAATAACATTGTAGAAAACAACGGGAAAAGCTTTCATTGAATCGAAAAGTCAGATTTCGACTCTGTTCTTCTGAAATAGTCACAATATCAGATTTTCACTATATTTTAGAAAGATTTTACTTTCACATGGTGGCCAAAATAATTCATGATAACGATATTATCACATTATCTTTAACTTTGTTTATTGCAAAGTTATTATTTTTGGCAAATTAATTACACTCATTTGTGAGTGGGGCATTGTGGGAGGGAGACAAATTGACAATGTAAAAAAACAGAAATGATTAAGTGGTGCTGGATAATTATGTGTATTATTTACATGATATCAATATTTCATTTTTTTATTTTTATATCACGTTATTACCGGTATATCGCGACATTCCCATTCTGAAACTCCTGTAAGTACTACACTACCCACAATCCACACAATATAATTGTTTTCGGCCCTCAGGCAGCAACCTTGAAAGAACAGCTGTGTCACCAGTACCAGTAGGCATACCAGTACCAGTATCAGAATTTTTATCAAATTTAGTCCTTAAAACAGATAAAGTAATTATTGTAGGTGACTTTAATATTCATGTGGATGTTGATAGTGACAGCCTTAATAATGCATTTATCTCAATATTAGATTCAATTGGGTTCAGTCAAAATGTACATGAACCAACTCACTGTTTAAACCACACTCTGGACCTTGTTCTGGGATATGGTGTTGAAATTGAAAGTTTATCAGTGTGTCCACATAATCCTCTTTTATCAGACCATTTTTTAATAACTTTTGAAGTCCTGTTACTGGACTACAAGCCAGTAGGCAAAATATCCTACGCTCGATGTTTATCTGAAAGTGCTGTGACTAAATTTAAGGAAGTGATTCCATCAGCACTTAATTCAATACCAGAACTCAATATCAATATAATGGAGGACTCCAATGCTAACTTTAGTCCCTCCCAAATTAATCATCTTGTTGATAGCGCTGCAGCCTCACTGCGAATAACACTCGACTCTGTCGCTCCTCTAAAGAAGAAGATCATAAAACAGAAAAAGAAAGCTCCATGGCTTAATTTACAAATCCGCAAACTAAAACAAAAGTCGAGAAATCTTGAAAGTAAATGGCGTTCCACTAAATTGGAAGAATTTCGTTTAGTCTGGTTAGATCATCTTAAAACGTATAAGAAGGCTCTCTGTAATGCCAGAGCAGCTTATTACTCTTCCTTAATAGAAGAAAATAAGAACAACCCCAGGTTTCTTTTCAGCACTGTAGCCAGGCTGACAGAGAGCCACAGCTCTACAGAGCCTTCTGTTCCTATATCTCTCAGTAGTGACGACTTTATGAGTTTCTTTAACGATAAAATTATAATTATTAGAGACAAAATTAATCTCCTCCTGACCTCAATTGGTAATGACTTAACTTCAACTGTTGGAATTTTAAAAACATCTGTAACTCCTGAAATATATCTAGACTGTTTTACTCCAATCAACCTTAACCAACTAACTTCAACAATCTCATCGTCTAAACCATCAACCTGTCTTTTGGACCCGATTCCAACTAAACTGTTTAAAGAAGTTTTACCCTTAATTAACACTTCGTTATTAAATATGATCAACCTGTCTCTATTATCTGGCTACGTACCAAAATCCTTTAAAGTAGCTGTAATAAAACCACTTCTTAAAAAGCCTGGTCTTGATCCAGAGGTTTTAGCCAACTATAGGCCGATATCTAACCTTCCCTTTCTCGCTAAAATCCTTGAGAAAGCAGTCGCAAAACAGTTGTGTGACTTTTTACATAATAATAGTTTATTTGAGGTTTTTCAATCTGGATTTAGAGTTCATCATAGCACAGAGACGGCACTGGTGAAAGTTATGAAAGTGAAATGACCTTCTATTGGCATCAGACGAAGGACTTGTCTCTGTTCTTGTCTTGTTAGACCTCAGTGCTGCTTTCGACACTGTTGATCATGACATTCTACTACAGAGACTGGAACATTGTGTTGGCATAAAAGGAACCGCACTAAGCTGGTTCAAGTCCTATTTATCTGAGCGATCTCAATTTGTACTTGTTAACGATAAATCCTCCATGACAGCCAAAGTCAGTCTTGGAGTTCCGCAGGGTTCTGTACTTGGACCGATTCTATTCACCTTATATATGCTTCCTTTGGGCAATATTATAAGGAACCACTCTATAAACTTTCATTGTTATGCGGATGATACCCAATTATATCTATCAATTAAACCAGATGAAACCAATCAATTGGCTAAACTTCAAGCATGCCTTAAGGACATAAAAACTTGGATGTCTAGCAACTTTTTGATGTTAAACACAGACAAAACTGAAGTTATTATACTTGGCCCTAAACGCCTCCGAAACGCATTTTCTAATGACATAGAAGCTCTGGATGGCATTAACTTGGCCTCCAGCACCACTGTAAGGAATCTTGGCGTCATCTTTGATCAAGATCTGTCGTTTAACTCCCACATAAAACAAATCTCAAGGACTGCCTTCTTTCATCTACGTAACATTGCAAAAATAAGACACATCCTGTCTCAAAATGATGCAGAAAAACTAGTC
Source organism: Cottoperca gobio (assembly GCF_900634415.1). NCBI lineage: Eukaryota > Metazoa > Chordata > Actinopteri > Perciformes > Bovichtidae > Cottoperca > Cottoperca gobio. The sequence goes on from NC_041377.1 coordinate 14,817,788, forward strand.
CATGCATTTGTTACTTCAAGGCTGGATTACTGCAACTCATTGTTATCAGGTTGTCCCAAAAAGTCGCTTAAGACTCTTCAGTTGATTCAAAATGCTGCGGCACGTGTATTGACTAGAACAAGGAAACGGGATCATATTACTCCTGTATTAGCTGCTCTGCACTGGCTCCCGGTAAAATACAGAATAGAATTCAAAATCCTTCTCCTGACTTACAAATCAATTAAAGGTCAGGCTCCAGCATATCTTAAAGATCTCATAGTACCTTATAAACCAACTAGAGCATTACGCTCCCAGACTGCAGGGTTACTTGTGGTTCCTAGAGTCTCTAAGAGTACAATGGGAGCCAGAGCCTTCAGCTATCAAGCTCCTCTCCAGTGGAACCAGCTTCCAGTTTGTGTTCGGGAGGCAGACACACTCTCCACATTTAAGAGTAGGCTAAAGACTTTCCTTTTTGATAAAGCTTATAGTTAGGGCTGGCTCAGGTTTGCCCTGGATCAGCCCCTAGTTATGCTGCTATAGGCTTAGACTGCCGGGGGACACCTCCCTGCTCTCTTCCTTCTCTCCCTCTCTCTTCTTCTCCCTCTCTATCTGTATGCATTTATGTAAATGTATGTTACTAACTCACCATCCGGGGTATCATCCCCGGAGTGTCTGTCTCTCATGTGGCAGGTTGCCACTGATAAAGTTTACGTCAGGATCATGAATCGTGACAGCGCCTGCTGACCTGGTCCTGCTGGACACCGGGAAGCCTTATTGACATTTTCCTGGATTCATCCAAACTTTCTATTTCTTTTTTTTCCAACACAACATAATTTCTGTCAAATGTTGTATTTGTACTATGTTGTTTATCCTGTACACACGACATCTATTGCACGTCTGTCCGTCCTGGGAGAGGGATCCCTCCTCAGTTGCTCTCCCTGAGGTTTCTTCCATTTTTTCCCTTTTAATTTTGGGGTTTCTTTTAGGAAGTTTTTCCTTGTGCAATGTGAGGGTCTAAGGACAGAGGATGTCGTAACCTGTACAGTCTGTAAAGCACACTGAGACAAATGTATAATTTGTGATATTGGGCTATACAAATAAATTTGATTTGATTTGATTTGAGTACCAGTATCAGTACCAGTACCTGTATCAGTATCAGTATCAGTGTAACCGATGTACAAATGATAACATGTTTTATATTTCACAAACATCTAATTGTTCATATTTTGTTGTAATAATACTCCTTTTTGTATATTTATTTCGAGGAGTCTTATTTTGTTAAATATGCTTTTATTTTGATACTCCTGAAACCGGCACTTTCTGGGGGTTCGCGCCACTTTTCGGGGGACGGGGAGAAGAATACGCTGAAGAGAGGTGTGCATGTCCAAAAACCCCGACTGTGGAGTTACCGTATGATGATTACTTTCTTGTGTTTCTTCTGTTTCAACGGTAATTTATGGACAAATTAAGGAAAACACCAACGGTCAGAGACAATAAATGCTGATTGAACAGGCAGAAGTTCTCCATCGTTATTTCCTGGTTCTACACAACACAACGCAGAGTCGATCGTGGTGTCAGCTACAGACCGGCTACAGTGGTGCCGTGACCCGGATATAACGATGGAGAATACGAGAAGTTAAGAAGTTATACGAGAAGTAAGGTATTACATTGAATAAGAAAAAGGTTTGGAAACTGTTTTTATTTTTCTCTGTAGTTTGACATTTATCGTTTTGAAGGTAAATTTGTAATTTCTGTATTTTATTGTGTACCGATTTTTGGAGTTTGGTATACAAAGTTGAAAATGACATATGTTACTGGTAAAATGGATGAGGATAATGTTCAAACTGACAGTTTTAGTTTCGGTTTTGGGAGAGGGAAACCCACCAGGGGCTACCCTTTTACCCCAGGCAGAGGTACAGCTAATGTAGATTCCCCTTTTTTTTGTTCCACTCGCATACAAGGTCATACAGTACATCCCCCTAGTCAGAAGGATTCACATTCAGGCCTACCAGACACACAGTTTTAAATAACTTGATAACACACATTGCTCAGAAGGTAGGAGAGACCATAAGAGATCAGTTAAGGGGTGAACGTGAAGGAAGGGATTTTAGTGCCACACAAGCTCAGAGCAGTGTTGGTCAGTTACCCAGCGATTCCACTTACCTCAATTTGACTGGTGCAAAGCTAGTCCTGCAGTCAGACGTGAAAGAGCCTCCAGTCTTCAGGGAGATGGATCTGACAAGAACACAGTCTGTGAGTGGGAAGGGTTGATGGAAGTATATTTCAGGAAGCGAGCCACACCTCTAAGAGAACAGCACATTGAGGTTCTATCTAAGTTAATGGGCTAGGCTAAAGACATAGTGAGGATAACTCTGAGAAGCAGCCCATCAATGAAGCCTCAAGACAATCCAAAAATAATCTTTGACATCCTCAGACAACACTTTAATGATGTAACCTATTCATGCATGCCTATGGCTGATTTTTATAGTACAGTTCCAGTGACAGGAGAGACTCCTGTGGAGTACTGGCTTCGGCTTAACAAGGCAGTGGATGCAGCAGAGGAGGGTTTGAAGAGGCTAGAACGGAAATTGGAGGATCCTTGTCAGGAAGTAGCCATGATGTTTGTCAAATACTGCCCAGATTCCACCCTTGCTGCTGTTTTCAAGTTTAAGGCACCAAATAAATGGACAGCTAGTGAAATCCAAGAGCATATTGATCGCTACCAAACTGAAATGAAAGAGCAGGTGCTCTCCAAGTCAAAGCGATTCAAACCAGTGACAGTTCATGTTCAGGCTCCAGCTCCTAACGTTTCAGAGACCCCATGTCACTCAGGGGAACCATCTATGCAAGGTGAGCACAGCCCAGTGTCTAAGCCCTCTTGTAGTGATAACTGTATGAGCATGTTAGTCGGTCTTTTTGACCAAGCTTTGTCACAGAACAACCAGGCTATTCACAAGCCACTCTCCTCTGGTCCGTTTCAACATAAAGCCTGCAGAGTATGTCAATCACCGGATCATTCCACTCTTGCACACTGCAGGGAAGAGCGTCTGTGCTTAGCATGCTTTGAACCAAACCACATTAAGAGGAACTGTCCTAACCGTCAGACTGGCCAAGGTCCTCGTGCTTTCCCGCCACAAAATGCCCGACATTTAAACTAGCTGGCCCGCATTTTGTGAGGGAATGTGTGGGCACCAAAGTAGAAATCCTCAAAAGTGGCGATATTGAAACTCACTATATAAAAGCATGTGCAGCAGCACCGGCCAGTGCTAAGGTTATAGTGCAAAATACACAGAGAGTGGGCCCCTTCGATGAACTGTTTTACACCCCTGTCAGCATTAATAATAAGTTTCAGGTCCAGGGGATGCTTGAACCCTCAGCGAACAGGCAGAGCAGAAGATGTTGAGTGAGAATGTTCTTTCAGATCCCATTCCTTTGACTCAAGAGATTGTTCTGGTAGGCTGTGGAGGGACACTTAGCAAGCCCAAGTGTATGTATGAAATGGAAATGAAACTCTATGGGGAGAGCTGTGTTGTGCCTGTCCTTGTAGTGCCTGGCCAACGTGACGATTTAATCATAGGCACAAATGTCATCAGATTTATCATGCATCAGCTGAAGATATCCAGTGATTACTGGCGTCTTGTTTCTAGTGGCAATCTTCTCCCAAAGTGTGAACAGTTTCTTGATCTCATGGCAAACTCATCCAGGTGGAGAGGCGAGGAGCTCCCAGACAAAATCGGAACAGTTAAACTCAGGCAGGCAATTACCCTATTGGCCAAGCAAGAACATCTAGTATGGGGTAAATTGCCAAGTAACGTTCCCATGTCACCAGGCAGTACAGTCATCATTGAGCCCACCTCTTCCAAGTGCATGCCTCGGAACATCATGGTTGGTCGTGTTATCACACCATTGTGGGGTGACGGATGGATCCCTATGAAAGTCACAAATATGTCAGACAAACCCATCACCCTGAAAAGAAACAGCAAGCTGGCTGATGTGTCCCCCTGTCTAGCTGTTGAAGAGTTTGAGGTTTTTCAGGGTACCAGCAAACCTGATAACACTGAGGTGGAAAAAAACCATGAAAATGCTATGCCTACAGATCTCAAGCAGCGCCTACAACAGGTGGGACTCACTGACATTGATATTGATCAGTGTCACGGCGGCCAAGGAGGAAAAGAGAGGTTGGTCGGGCTGCTTGAAAAGTACAATGACATTTTCTCTAAACATCCAATGGAGTGCAGCCAGGAACTCAACAAGTTATCTCCAAAATCTTGCCGTTTGTGTTCCGCAACCGCCGTCCTTCTAGACGTGAACGAACAGGACTTGATGCCAAAGCTATGGTGCTCATCAAACGATGGGAGAGACTCAAGGTTCAGAATGGTGTCCTTTATCGGGTTACAAAGGATAATTTCAGTAAACAGAAGAGGCATCAGTATGTTCTGCCCGAAAGTCTTAAAGGAAAAGCTTTACATGGCATCCATGACATGGCTGGACATCAGGGACAGGCAAGGACCTTGCATCTAGCCAGACAGCGGTTCTTTTGGCCGACAATGGAGTTTGATGTGAAATATTATGTCAAGTGCTGTCAAAGGTGCATTCTGGCTAAGACACCAGACCCCTCTGCTCGAGCCCCACTTGAGAGTATCAGGACGTCAGCCCCCATGGAGTTAGTATGTATAGACTTCTGGAGTGCAGAGGATAGTAAGCAACGCTCTGTGGACGTTCTTGTCTTGACAGACCACTTCACAAAGTTAGCCCACGCTTTTCCATGCGCTAATCAAACTGCAAAACAAGTTGCCAAGAAGCTGTGGGATAACGTATTTTGTGTGTATGGCTTCCCAGAGCGTGTTCACTCCGATCAGGGAGCAAATTATGAGAGTGAGCTCATAGCAGAATTGCTCAAGCTTTCCGGAGTCTCCAAGTCACACACTACAGCATACCATCCCATGGGTAATGGAGGAACTGAAAGATTCAATCGAACACTTGGTGGTATGTTGCGGTCTCTTTCCCTCAAAGAGAAGCACAAATGGCCTCAACAGATACAAGCTCTGACTTTTGCATATAATGCAACAGTACATGAAACTACAGGATGTGCACCGTTCCAGCTAATGTTTGGCCGGATCCCAAGGCTTCCTGTTGATGTGATGTTCAAGCAAGTGCTGCATGATCCAATGGTTGTTGATTATAGAAGTTATGCAAAGACACTCATGTCCCATCTTCATGAGGCAGCAAGGATTTCCCAAGAACACAGCATCAAAGAACAAGACAAACAAGCAAATGGTTACAACAGAAAAGTGAGAGGCACTCACCTGAACATAGAAGACAGAGTGCTCATTGCAAACAAAGGTGAAAGAGGAAAGAAGAAACTGGCCGACAAATGGAATGCAACTGTGTACACAGTTAAAGACAGAAACCTGCAGACTCACACGTACAAGCTTGAGGACAATAATGGAAATGCTAAGATAGTACATCGTAACCTGGTCCTGGGCATCAGCTTTTTACCTGTGGTAACGACTGGAGGGGACTTTTGTGACTCAGAAGCGGAGGTGGGGACGTGTACGACTGACCCCCTAGACTGTTTGGAGGAGGAAGATTCAACAGACAGAACCAGCACATGGATAATGAGTGGATCAGGGGAGACCCAGGGTCAAGTGATTATGAGCGAAGGATTGTCTGAGGTTGATCAGTCAAGTCAGAACACTCCAGACATGGACATGGCCGTGGATGATCAAGTCGGGTTTTTTCCAAGTGACCAGAACGAGCCCAGCAGAGACACAGACTTTGATAATTTAGTTGCAGTGGCTGACTCTTATTCAACACTCGTATCACATTTGCATTCAGAACACTCAAACATTCAGTCACATCCTGCGGACACAGGTAATGACACAGAGAAGTCAAGACTGACGGATACATTCACTGGGACTGATAGGCAGGGACGTTCAAGGGACGCAGGTTTTGATACAGTTTCTCAGGTACATTTGATAAAAGACACTGAGCCTGTAGTGAGGACACGAGCAGGCAGGATCACCAAAAGGGTCAATCGACTCATTGAATCCATGGTCCAAAAGCCTTTTGATTTAAGAGGTTTGGCAAGTTCAATTAACAAGAGATCTCAGTCACTCCTTACACTGTTTTAAGGGGACACACTTATATATATTTTTTACTGTGCCTCTGATCTGGTGGAGAAGGATACGCTGAAGAGAGGTATGCATGTCCAAAAACCCCGACTGTGGAGTTACCGTATGATGATTACTTTCTTGTGTTTCTTCTGTTTCAACGGTAATTTATGGACAATTAAGGAAAACACCAACGGTCAGAGACAATAAATGCTGATTGAACAGGCAGAAGTTCTCCATCGTTATTTCCTGGTTCTACACAACACAACGCAGAGTCGATCGTGGTGTCAGCTACAGACCGGCTACATCAGTATCAGTATCGGTATCGGCATCGGTATCAGTACCAGTATCAGTACAAGTACCAGTATCAGTACCAGTACCAGTATCAGTACCAGTACCAGTATCAGTACCAGTATCAGTACCAGTATCAGTACAAGTACCAGTATCAGTACCAGTACCAGTATCAGTACCAGTATCAGTACCAGTACCAGTATCAGTACCAGTATCAGTACCAGTATCAGTATCAGTATCAGTGTTTTACAGTGAAGTAAGACCTTGAGTGTGTTGTGTTTAATACAAAATGTAATTTTATTTTATCCACTGTTTCACTTTGAAAAAAATGTCCCTAGTTGCTTAGCAACATCCTTTGTATCCTTCCTGTTCACGTTCATCTTAACAAGTTCATCCATGCCCAGTTTGTTAGATTAAAGCTGCATTCATACATATTTACTCACTAGGGGGAGGGCAGATAAACACCTTGAAATACTTTTCAAGGAAAAAGTATTTCCTCATGAAGTGGATTTTGTTAACTCTTTGGATGTTTATTCCACGTATTGTCATTAACTTTGCCTGCATGCTGTTTGCTGTTGGACTGGAGGGTTTATCAGTCTTTGCAGAAGACAAGCTGCTGTCAATAGAAATGAGCGTGATGAGAGCTGTGAGACTGTAAAGCGGTTAAAAAAACAATGATCTGAAAATGCTAAACGCTCCACAGAACTGATGGGATTATTAATAAAGATACTATTGATTAGTGTATCTTTATTATTTGTGTGGAATTCACATTATTCACAGATGTTTGTGTGATGTCTTATCCAAATGCCGCTTTCCTGTGCGAGACTCCATATTTGTGAGTACCATAAAACTGTAATAGAGTCCAATAGTCCAAAAGTCCTAAATTTCCCTCAGGATGCATAAAGTATCTATCTATCTAATAAACTCTGTGGTGGTTAGGTAAACGGTGGGACTACGGCGATACAAAATGATGTTTGTTGAAACGTCATCACGTCACTCACTCTCTTGGTAATCACAGCTGGATCCCAGACTGATGTTACAAATGGCTTCAAATCACAATGACTTTCCATTGAATGGAATTAGGAGGCAGAATGAGGGTGAATGTGAGGAAGGTTAATGTTTGGGAGGACAACGCCCCCTTGTGGTTTAATTGATACACTATTGGAATGTGTAACAACCTTCTACACTTCGGATTTCTACCCAACACAGAAGTTCAAGGTGGGACATGAAGAGTAAAGACACAACATAAGATGATCATTGCAAAACAGTGTTGTGGAGATGGATCATCAGTGTGTTTTCAGGCAGGCAGGAACCTGCGGCAGATGAGAGATTTGACATTCCACTTCAAGAATGCAAGAAATGGCACTGGCAGCAGATTACCATCAGGCTGCCAGTGGCCTGGTATGCAACACGTGTCTCAGATTGGGAAACAAATGTGAAGCACAAGGAGAAACTGGGAGAAAGTTTCAGGCTTCAGGGTGTCGTAGAGGGTCGGAGGTCGACTAATGTGGATGATTCCAAACCGGGTTACTCACAGGAGGAGGTCATTGAAATCTACATATACTGTATGATATGAGTTCTTAGTGAGCGTGCTGGCAAATTGCATCATGTAACGTGTTTTTTAAAATCTCTAAATCGCTGGTTTGATCGAGTCAGGGTGGTCTGCAGTCTACGAGCTTCAAAAACTGTACTATAGGCGGTGGTGTTTTTATTTATTAAACTTTTCATCACTTTTCCTGGTGAGATGTATCAGAGAGCAGCTGGAAGAACAACAAATGGTATCATAATTGAAGCAAACATGAATGTTTAATTCACTGGCTTGTATGGAGTTAAAATCAGATTTACTGCGATGATTTACAAGATTTATGCATGAATTACTTAATGGAGGTTATGTCAAGTATTTGCAAGCTGATTTAATAACAGTGCATCTTTTTCTTTAAGTGCTTTGTATTTATCAGTAGTGGGATGCTGCATGCACCTGGTAAGCATAGTTAGTTTTTAACGTATTTTCAGTATTTTGTCTTTTTGGTACAATATTCTTTATGCAGTGTGAGTGATTTAATTTCTTTCCTGTGTTATTTCTATTTTATTTACAGAATAATCTCGTATGTATGTGGATGTTGTGTTTTGGCTTCTTACTGCTGCCCCCAAATGGGAAAAAAATAGGTTAATTCAGGTTTAAAAAAATTGACCAATAATGATGTTTACATTTATTGACAAAAAAATAAGCAAATAAAAGTCATCTCCATGCATGCACTTCCAAACTTTTTTACCTTCAAGCGATTTAAACAATAAAAAAATAAACAGAATATTTTCAGGCAAATTAAGACAAAGTACTGTATTCTCAGAAATATCTGCGTGATGATGCAATTTCTTCGAAACGCAATAACGTGTGCGTGCAGTAACATGTTCATGGGTGAATGTGTTTCACTTTACCTCTGCAACATTAGTGTCGAATACAATTAATTTGAAAGCTCGACATGAAGTGGGCAGCAGATGAAAGGCAGTGCCGGAAACCGGCAGGTTTCCCTCCCTGTGGCCTTGTGTTGTCAGTCAGCTTTTAACACCCGAGCTTCATGCCAAGAGGAATAAAACATGGTCGTAATCCAAGATGAAGGGATTTTCAGATTATCACCACATATTCTGAAAGTTGCATGTTTCAAACAGGTCTTTTTTAAAAGTAGAGCAAGAGCCAGGGCATCTGCTACAATGACCATAAATGGAGAAAAATGTTCAAATGTTCTCATGTTGAGCACTGTGGATGACTGAGAGAAACTGGAATGCGCCACAAGGTGTAATAAAAGTGTTACCTTTAATAAAAGAAATCTTGCTTTTCAGACAAAAGAACAGAAATATACAGGAATCAAAATAATCTTAATACTTATAAATTACAGAAACACATGAGATGCATCACCCGTCTCACAAATAAGCAGCCAGACATTAAGATCACATAACGACCAAATTTACACACCTGAGGCACACAAGAGGGGTTCGGTTTTCATGCCACATTTACACCGATATACAGAACATTAATACACTTAAAATACCATACAATACCACCCACCATTCAGCAGAGAGGAAGGGACAGTGGGCTGAAAGATCGGCAAATAAAGCCGTGCAAGGAAATTATATCTCTCATTTACAAATGCCACATTTAAAGTGGACTTGGTGTTCCTTGCAGTATTAGCTGTACTTAATGGCAAGACTGTGGCTGCATATTCAACAAGTGTTGAGTTATGTATCAGTTCAACACACCTAAAGTTGAACCCGTGACTTGTCTGGAAGAAAAATAAATGGTAAACATAACAAAGTATTGCCTTTCCTCCAAAGTATACGTCATGTTTAACGGAAATCACGTCGTAAAGAAGAGATGTGGGTGAAGTGATGCAACTCTTGTCTGGCAAAACTTTGTGAAATGAGCTCACACTGTTAATGGATGTAGTGTCCGTGACATCAAAAGATTCATTTGGAAGGTAGAAGTTTTCAGTGAGAAAGTCTAATTGGGGCTGAGGCTGTGAATTGGCAGGGAGTGCTGTCAATCAAGTAAAAGACTTTACACGATATCTCTTCAAGCCCTATTGTCTTTTTGGTGGAAAAAAAATTACATTTAAATATTGTCCTCTCATGCCCACTATATGCAGGCACAAAAAAACTAAAACAAAAGGAAACCCTAACCCAAAAAAGGGTACCAGGGCCAGATTAACCTGCTCTGGGACCCCCGGGGCACAAATGAGCTGTTGTCCCCCAATTAGTACGGCGTACACAACAGGTCACAAATGGAAGCTTTATTACATGAACTTTATCTGGCCTTAAATGAAACTGAATACATAAATGAAAAGCTAAACTTTCCAAATCATTATTGATGGGATATAAAAATAATCTAAGATCTGGCTACAGATAATCTAATCAAACAGAGGCCAGTGGGGCAGTTGCCTCCTTTGCATCAATGACGGGTACAGTCCAAACCCCAGGAAGAGTGCCGGGGCTTTGAAGCCAATGTTTTCGTAGTGGCCGAACCGTGGAATTACAACTCCCGGGTCGTCATGTGATGCCATTTGGCTCAAAAATACTTTTTCTCATAGACTTACATTGGGAAAGATACGTCCATAAAGCAGCGTATATTGATTTTTTAAGTAAAATTAACTTCCTAGTATGAACATTTAAATAGCCATTAGTTCCAAAAAGTTGAAAAAAATAGAGCTACTGTTCATGTGAATGAGTCCGAAACAGAGCAACTGGGAGGCGGGGGTTAAAGGAAACGCTAGTGCGCCTTCAACATTGTATCAAGTTCTCTTTATACATCCATAGATAAAACTGGTGGAACGCCATCTAGATCCTCCTCAGGTTGATGTCACAGACACTACATTGTCATTTATCTACAGTCAACGTATCAAACTAATCTCTTCCGGCGAAGGGGGGCAAATTCTAATCCCCTTTCTCGCACTTATATGGATTTCTCATTTCACAAAATCTTTTCCAGTACTACCACTCCATAGTCAGTTTTTCTGCAGAGCACTGCTGAGCTTGAGGTAGTTACTAGTCCACTTTGCAGCTCAGTTCCAATCGTGTAAAAGGTTTGTTATGATATAACAGCTGAATGAGAGACTTTATCTGGCACAAAAATAAAAGCAAATGTACACTAGTAAGAAACTAAAAATCTAGTCATTGATTAGAATCTGACCCAAAAGATGGGTATGGCATCACCTGGATCCAAAACTGCATTTTTAAACTAACTAAACTTTTTAACTGAGAAAAGTGACATCAAAGTTTATCTTTCATCCTGACAGAAGTACTAGTAGCACAGAATTCAACTGCGTGGTATGATTTCTCTTCATTTAACTCAAAACCAAAAAAAAGTTACTCTGCAGGGCAGGACAGGCCCCAGTGATTTAAGTCATTACATGAGTTTATCAGTGACGTCACAGCCATTATTGCGTGGCAGGGATAGTAAATCCTTGTGGTTTGGTTATGGCTTATAACGCTGCAGTATTACGTAGGCATCTTTACAATAAAAGACAAAACAATAGGATTTAAACCTTCAAGCGGTCTCACAATGAAATGCTCATTTGGTCCATTTTGACACAGTGCCAAAAGTGTTGAAGCGTTGGCAAAAGTGCTCAATAACAAGACACGAGACAAGATAAAGCTGACTACAGATCAGAATATTCGCTTCTGCAAATAATCCTCAGATAAACCGGTGTGGAGTGGGCTAAAGAATCACAGCGATGTAAAACTTGAATGGCAAAGAATTAGCAGGCAAATTGACCATTCGCTAAACCCCTCACCTGAACAGCATTTGTCCAAACGTAACGTAGTCATTGCAGGCCTGCCAAGCTTTGGATTTACATGTTTGGAGCGTAATCTTTTATTTTTACACAAGATAAAAAAAAGTATGGGATGGATCAAACAGTGTGATTATCTGCTATAAGGTAAGCAGCAATAGTTAGCCAGCTAACTAGCCAGCTGCCCACTAGATAGCTAGCTTGCTAATTCCGCACTGGTTACAGAAAGTCAGCTGAAAAACGTTGTCACTACACTGTGACAAGCATGTGGGGACGAAGCAAAAACAAAAATACACAAGCTTGAAAAAGTACGGGAGGGATTAAGCAGTGTGTTTATCTGCTATAAACTAAGCCGCAATAGTTAGCTAGCTAACTAGCCAGCTGCCCACTAGATAGCCAGCTTGCAAATTCCGCACCGGTTATAGAAAATTAGCCGAAAAACATTGTCACTACACTGTGACAAGCATGTGGGGATGAAGCATTATGTTTTAACATTTTACTAATTTACTCTGGCTCTCTGTGCTTCATAACGCTACTACTCCACTGGTTTATAAATTATCCTCGCAATGGCAACGGTACACATAAAAACGTACCTACTTCTATTCTATTTCTATGCGCTCACTAAAGGTACATAATCCAAAAATAGGCTTGGAAATTAAAAGAGGTACCGTTCTCCCTATTACAACACAGTGTACCATCAAAAATTTTGAAGCTGTTAAGGTAAAAAAGTTGCATAACATTGCTTTAAAGAACTTTAGCTTCAGTTTTTGGCACAATATCATATATGTAGCCATTGAGTGCATATTTAAGACTTTTTTTCTTATAGCATTCCTGTTTTAAACCAAGTCAGCTGGAAACATTAAGAAGTCAGGCAGAGACAGCATTTTCAACCAACTCATGGAGCTAATTTTAGCTTAATTAGCTACAGCGGATACAATGTTAGACAGTTGTCATATAGGCCAAGAAATGTAATTTAAAAGAAAAGTTCTTTCTACTTAAGAACCCAATGTTTCAAACGTGTAATTAATTTTCAAACAAATGTGAAAGTGTCATCATTATCATAGTAAACTGCACATTTACCGTGCAAGAACAGAACACTTGACATACTTGTCAAGAGCAACTAAGAGGGCGGGCTTAACAAACGGTCAATTAATCAGTCTAACAGCTGTGATTCTGTGGCTCCACCCACTGTTGATATATGCAACCAATCAGATTATTTTCCCTCCAGAGCAACTGTTTGTAGAAGTACAACTACAATCTTGCATCATTGCTTTGTACGGTTGTTGGCAATGAGCTCTGTAGTTTGTATTTTTTATTTAGGTCAATGAACAAACCAATGTAAGCTTTTCAAGTTTTTGTCAGTGAGATTGGCAAAGCACCAAATAAAAAGCTTTGTAAAAAATAACAGCTTCTCTTAAAGTTTCAAACGTCGGAGTTTAAAATCAAAACGGCGTAAAACTTACTTTTAACAAAATTATTGCAATAATGGGCAGATCCTTTTTGTGTAGTATCATTATTAAATTTACATCTTCAACTACACACATGTACACACCCACACACACCACAACCATTTCATGCATTTTAATTAAATTAAAACAATTAAAATAGGGAGGGCATTATTGTTATTACTATTATCAATATTATCATTACTGTTTATCATATTTATTATTATGAAAAGAACAATTCAACTACTGCTCACAGGTATTGAAATATCCTTTTTGTATTGTATTTCCGTTTGGAATGTTCGGACACAAAACTGGAGGGAATATGGATTGTCCAGGTTCCTCTAAATGAAAAATATATTTAGTTTGTAGCACCTTATAACTATAGAGCCAACTACAAGACCGTTTCATCATTTTCTACAGAAGAAGAATTGAAGCATTTTTAGATTATGATTGTGCTCTGCGTGGAAAAGCCAAATATACCACCAATCTCCTTTTTTGAGAAACAAAATGTTGCATCGTGGATGCACCAAGGAAGTATTTTTGGAAAAAAGTGACCTTGCCAATAATATATTTTACGGGCTTCCTAATTATTCCTTGAAATAGAAGAACATTCCCTGTAAAAGATATAATTTAGTGCTAATTATAAGGAAAAGACAGTATTCAGTTGGTAGACTTCCAAATATTTCCAAACAAACTGGTAGCTTGAACTTCTTTTGCCAACATCTTCACATACAATTAAGTTTCCTTCAAATAAATAAATATTTACATAAATTAAATTGTCCATTTATAAAAAAAAACATGTAATAATCCAAATGAGAATGGCATTTAGAGGAGTTAAAGAAAACTGCTTATACTGTAAATAGTTACATTTCCTGGTTGGGATACCTATGTCATACACCCATGAAATAAAGCGTTACCATTGCTTTTGCTTGCTATAGAATAGTTTAGATCATGAGCTTGTGTTGGTTTTATACATATGACATTCACTTAACATTTACATGCTGTTCCAAAGCAGGATGGAATAGTGTATCTGCTTTGGCTGCTACCACTGCACATGTCACATACACACCATTTGACCAAAAACGAAGATGATGATAAGTTATCATTGGTTTTTAGAGAATAAAGGATCTTTTTCTATCTCGGTGGAAATGTAAGCACGTTAAAATTCAAAATATTACATCCTCACTGTTTGCCTTTAAACACACAGCAGTAGTAGTTACGATACAAATCCCCCACAAAGCACAAGACATTAGGAAAAAAGAAGAACAGGGGAGGGGGGGATGGAAGACGACGGCTGTTTTAAAGCCAGTTCAGCGTTTGCACCTTGTGAAATCACAAGCTTAAAAGGTTGGTTCGCTGTGTGATTGTTTTTTTGACCCAGTGCAGAGGGGATTTTACGATGTTTTTTTAAATTAAAAAGCACTTTGGTAATGTGGAGTCACTACATAAGCCAATATGTTTTTTCAGCACATGGATGTCTGAGAAATATGGCTGCTTGCAAGATGATCAAAATCGCTGGTGAGGATTCAGTCATGAGTCAACTGGAACAGTTTCAGATAGGAATATTGCCGTATACATCTGCAAACAGTTTGGAAGCTGTGAGTCAATTAAATTAATTTAATTTCATAACTAAATGTATATATAAACCAATAGGAACATGACAGTTTCACTGGTTGGACAAACAGAATGCTGAAAAACGACTATACATACCAAGCATTATGAACTAGATAATGATTATCTACTGTAATTTTTTACCACTAGAAAGGCCATCAGCTGACTGCTGATCTAAATCCTACGGGGCATTCACATTTTTTTTTATTGATGATTTTCAACTCTGATTCAACTTTAATGGCAGCGTTAAGATGCCAGAAAATGACTCAGTCCTCTGATATGATCACTGTAGTGCTGTTACGTTAAAACACAAAGCATTATGGGTAACAGGAGAGGACAAAATATAGGATGAACTGATACTTATATTGACCTATTTCTACATCTGTTCTTAACTGGCATGAACGATAAAGAGGAAACAGACAAATACATCAAACTCAGAAAAAGTAGTAGAAATTTGAATGGGATCTGGTTTGATTTCTGCACCTGCACTGACATACTAAACATCTTTAATATCTCCTCTAAGAAAGACAAAAGCAAATATGTCAAATTTTAAAGTTTGACTCTGAGGGCCTTTCTAGTGATAGAAGAATCATTGATCTGACGACGGTTGCACCAGGTGTTAAACTTCACAAACATTGAGCAGGAAAGAGAAGGACCAGGAAGCTGAGGCTATGAGGAGAAGGGAGACTCCATAACAGATTAACCGTCAGGTTTTTTGTTTTTTTTCTCCAAACCTGACAACAGACAGAAAGAGGAAGCTTATTGGGAGGCTTTTAATCGGAGAAGAGGCTGGCGAAGGACTGTCGGAGGCTGCGGATGGTTTCGGCTTTGGCCTCGTCGTCGGTCAGGCTTCCTCGTAACGTCTCTGTGAAGGTGTTGGTCAGCGACTGGGATTTACTGCGCAGCAAAGAGAGCAGTGAACAATCACATTTGAAACAATTATTTGGCACATTCATCCTACACCTGATGGTATTATGGATCATTTTGGGTGTGGACTTACTTCAGCTGTGGTGACTGTTTCTGCGCTGCAGGCCCGGAGGTGGCGGGGATGGGTCCAGGCTGAAAGGCCTGGCTGGGTGAGGTGGTGGCTGATCGGGCTCGCTGAGGTGAGCCCTGGGCCGACTGAGACGGAGAAGCGGAAGCAGAGCGGTGTCCCCCTGCAGTAAATACACACAAATTACATGTAGATGGCTGGTTTCACTTTAGCATAACGCTGCTGTAGCCAGAAACTCTGTTGCGGTAATAAACAACAACAAAAAGTATCTCCTACCTCGTCTGGGCTGTGTGGTCTGTGGATGAAGAATGATATAGGGATATCAGTACAGTGGATGCGGTTTAAAATGTTCTGGTTAATGGTAATGTACCTGACCATACAGTATCTGTGCACACATTTTTAAATTCTGCTTCACATAAGGCTCTACACTGTAGTCGTTTTTCGATCCGACAATATATAAAACTGCAATGCAATACCTTCAAAAGGGATATTTCTTGGCGAGATAGCAGTGTTACTAATCAATTGTAGCGTTAAGATGAACCATGACCATTCGGTCATGGTCATGGTTCAGTTCATGGTTCAGTAAAGTAATAGCAGCAGGAAGTAGTAATAATAGCAGTTACTGTACACAGGGATTTTATTTTTACATTTGATTTAATTAGTTTAGCTGTTCAATTATATATTTTTTCCAAACAATTTGTGATTTATTATAGCAACATGAATGTCTGAATGCCACTTAAAAGCCCATACATATGTAAAATAATATTATGTTGGCCTAAAAGTAGTCACATTTCAAAAACACTTCACTTCTGTACTGTACTGGAATGAATTATAAAATATATACATATGAACATATATTACATACATACC
The DNA here is from genome assembly GCF_900634415.1 of Cottoperca gobio. NCBI lineage: Eukaryota > Metazoa > Chordata > Actinopteri > Perciformes > Bovichtidae > Cottoperca > Cottoperca gobio. Next base: position 14,834,373 of record NC_041377.1, read on the forward strand.
TTATGTATGGTTCTAATTGAGTGTATATACAGAAAATACAAAAAATAATATATACTGAGGACATGACCTCACTGCCCTCAGCTATGGCCAAGAATACAGGTTGAAGTTAAAAAAGTTGTGTCGGATATATTGTATTGAACTATACCTTGACAGCGGAAGGCTGAGGTGTGGAAACTCCCAGCAGCATCTGGGCCATCTTGTTGATCACCAGCTCTGTGATCAGCTGTCTGTCTTCCTCCACGTGCTCACCAATCAGAGGCATGGAGCTGTCCATCACCTATGGAGACAGAAAAACAGCCAATCAGGGTGCTGGATGCTTTCAGCAGAAACACCAGCAGAAAGTTTATAATTCCTGCACTAGATGGCAGTATTGGATCTCTTATCATGAATATTAGTTGTGGATGCCATTGATAATGGACTCTGTGGTGCTCTGCCAGCATTGATGAGTCATTTTTTATACACATAACAATATTCCCCACAGTAGTTTGCCATTGTTGTTGACAGACAATATAAGCTATAAAACACTCTGCTGGCCTTTAATATAATTTATTGCCGGATGCACTGAGCAATGACACTGACTTTTCTGTTTGATCCCATGGATCATACATCTCAGAAAGTCCCTTGTCCTGGATCTGTCCTACTAAATCCTTCATTAGAGCTGCAACTACCACTATAGGGCAGTTTTTACTGAGGGGTATGAGACTCTGCAGATGGACCCAAAATGGAGAAAAACAAGTTAGGATAGGATAGAAATTAGATAGAGAGGTCCTGGCCTATTCTCCGTTCAAGCGGTAGATGACGGTGGAGGTATATTTGAACATACAAATCTAATCTTTCAAACTGACAGCTCTGTCTCTGTGCCACCCTCTGATGGGCAAAAGGGATCCAAGCTTAGAATTTGCAGGGAGCAGCAGATAAAAAAGTGACTCCATCTGTAAATTTTATGTTGCCCCGGGTATGGCTTGGAAGGGCACAGACGGCATCCATCACCATACACAATACACAATACATACACATAATTAACCTTGAAGAAAAACAAAATAAATCCTTGAGCTCACATGCACATACACATGTGCTGCAGAAGCACAGAGCACATGCAGAGCCAATCCTACTGCCTGAAGACAAATAACAAACAGAAGTGTGGCTGCTGGCACCGCTGGCTTGGATGCAGGTTCCCGGTGTGGTGGCTGAGGCCGCTGCACCGCGCCACGGCCACAGGCTGTAAACACAGCGACGGGCATGCATGTGCTGATCCTCTTGTACACAGTGTACAGCGAGCAGAGCCCAGCCATGTGCTGAAGACAGCGTGCAGGGATCCAATTCCAAACAAACACTGCACCAGAAAGTTGTTTTTATTAGGGAAATGGATTAAATTCAAAATGCTTGTCCCTCAAGAGCAATTCAAGGCTGGTTTTGAAACATTAAAAACCAACCGGTTCCAATGTTATCAGTGGTAAAGAAGGGATACACGAAGACGACACCGACCTCTAGCGACTAGTAATTATGAGAGGAGCAAAGGTGAAGTCAGGTGTGACAAACTCCATAATGTGTGGAGGCCGGGGGAAATGGGTGGAGTTACAATTCGTTCGGTTTTATGTGTTACATGTGTTTTTTTAGGTGCAGTTTGGCCTGACGTATTAAACTAGTATCAACAAACTCTGATAAGTTATATCATGTGAACTAGACACTACTGATCCCTTCTACACTATTTTACAATATCAGGAGGATACGTCATCTACTGACCCAGAAGGAGACACAGGTTCTGGTCCAGACTCTTGTCATCTCACGACTTGACTACAGCAACTGGAATACCTACATGTGCTATCCGACCTCTACAGCTCGTCCAGAATGCAGCAGCCCGACTGGTCTTTAACCAATGTACCGCTCCTCCGCTCCCTTCACTGGCTAAACAGTGGCTGCTCGAATCTGCTTCAGAACTCTTGTGCTGGCCTACCATGCTGTGAACGGATCAGCCTCTTCCTACATCCAGGCCATGGTCAAACAATACACCCCAGCTTGTTCACGTCGCTCGGCATCGACCAATCGGCTCGCTACTCCCTCACTGCGAGTGGGACCGAGATTCCCCTCAAATAAAACCTGCCTGTTGGTGATCCTGGCTCAAAAATGGTGGAACGACCTTCCCATTGATATCAGGTCAGCAGAAAGTCTTCACACCTTCCGCCGCTGACAGAAAACCAATAAAGAAAAAATTATAAAAGTAAAAATTTCTGTGTGTAGCACTTGGTTTGGCTCATTTGAAGCTAATGTAACTTCAATATTCTTGCAGTAACAGTACTGATGTATCCAAAGGCTTTGCAGAGCCAGGGACCTGTTGTTGCCAATGTGTCCATATATTAAAAATGAATGAATTGTGATGGTAAAACTGCCACAATTTAAACTGCATTATGTGCCGTGTGAGAATGGAGAGCTTGACAGGCAGAGCAACAGTAACTAGGGGGGGGGGGGGGGGGGGGGGTTTGGCTAAGCACTCTTTTATATACTCTGCAGAGTATATAAAAGTTCCATCCAATAAAACACGACATAGATTTTGGTAAGAGCTGGCCAAACCATCCTTGACCATGTCTCCTTTAGTTAAGCCCTTCCTAATGTTAAATCCTCTCCCAACATCATGTTTCATGTGGAAATATGTCAAACCACAAAGTAAAATTTACCTTATTGTTTCATGCTTGAATGTAATGAATCCAGAGTAAAATCCAAACTGTATTTTTATGTGCCGGGGTTTCTACATTTTCCTTTGTTTGTCAGAGTAGTTTGAGAAGTAATAATTTGTGTTCAGAACCACTACCCATACCAGAGAACCCTTAAAAGCCCTTCCTTTTTTTGTGTGTACCCAGCTTCTTGGCCAGGATTTGGCGGTGAGTTGGGGCGCGGCACGGTGTTTTGGCTAGTTGAGTCATTACCACAGGAGACTGAGCAGAGGCCTGGCCGCCAGACCCCACTTCAAACGGCGTGTGGTGGCAAGCAGGGCCGGGATCCACCCTGCTGATTTATTAGGATACAGAGTCATCTAGCAGAAGACTGGAGCTGCCACTGGCCTTTTCAGCACTTGGAACATAGAGGTGTTATTGTGCATTTTTATTGAGCTGCACAGTGTTCTGTCTGGACAATACACCCCGCTGCATGGGAAAGTTCACTGAGAACAACATGTGAACATTTTCCTCATTCAAAATGATGGCGCAGTCGCAGTACAGGGATGGGCAGAGGGTGGTGTTTTCCTGAGGAAACTATTTTAGCTATAAGATAGCAACGTTTGTATTTTTTATGATTCACTCAAAGTTGAAAAAATTGAATATGCTGTCCTTATCCTTAAACTCTATTTACTGTATCTCCTCTCTATCTTTTTTTGTCTGAAGGCCCTATCAGTCTTTGAGTCATGATTTAATAAAAAAAATACTCTTTCCATGTTGTCACTTTCCTGTTCATATCATGTGCCAAATACATGCCAAAAAATGCTAGTTAGCCTACAGACCGTATTATGATATATGATACCAGTGGGGAAATGTCCTCTGAAATGTAGTGGAGTAAACGTATACAGTAGCATGAAATGCCAAAAAGTGTACTTATAAATGTACTGTAATGTAATGTCATTTCATATTGTGTGTCATTACACGGAATTCTTATTAAGTCATTATTGTCATGAAATGTGGCATCATGTTCTGCTGTTTGGTTGTGTACTACCTTATCATATCATGTCAAAACAACCTCCATCATATGTAAACCTTTTCATAAGTCTACAGCGACAATTCAAAAATCACACTCACAATGCTAACATGTTGGTGTTCTCTAGGTTTAATGTTTACCATGTTCACTGTCTTAGTTTAGTATGTTAAATGCTTACTTGAGCTACTGTTATTAGCACTTATTATTATTATCATGTTATTATGTTATTATTATTATTATTATTATTATTATTATTATTATTATTATTATTATTATTATTATGTTATTAGCATCTAAAATTGGCTCCACATTGACCAACTAAATGAGCTCTTACATGTATTTGTTACAGAACAGAATAATATAATACTTTGAAAGGAGCCATTCCGCATTATGCATAGTTTTAT